>NW_027076882.1:0-485 GCF_027942845.1 Colletotrichum fioriniae | reverse complement strand
AATTAAGTAATTATAATATAAATTATAGATTTTATTAATAATAAATAATATTTTTTTAATAATAAATATAGGGGCCTTTATTATATTAAAGGGTTTTAAAATAGATTACTATATTTAATATTAATAATAATAAGTTAAAATAGTATATTATAGTACTTATAATAATTATTATTATTATTAATATAAAAAAGAATTTTTTATTAGTTTTTAAAACTAATTAAATTAATAAAAAAATATATAATATTATAAAATAAAAAAGTTAGTTCTTAGATAATAGTTTTAAATTCGTTAGTAATAGCGTTTAAATAGAATTATAAAAAAAAGAATTTAATAAGGTCCTTAAACTTTTTAAGTATTTTTCTAATAAATTTATTATAATAAGGGTTATTATTATATTATTATTAGTTTATAATAAAGTTAAGCTATTATTAGCTACTATTTCTAATTATAATAAAAAGTTTTAGTAATAATCCTATAACTATAAA
>NW_027076881.1:0-585 GCF_027942845.1 Colletotrichum fioriniae | reverse complement strand
TATTAAAAGGCTTTTTAATAAAAAATAGCTAAAAAGTAATTATAAAGATTTAATATTAAGTTAATTATTAAAGAAGTTATAAGAAGTCTATTCTTTAAGCCTAGCTTAAAGTCTATATTATATATAAGTCTTATTTATAAATATTTCTTTTATAATATTATTATTTATAATTACTTAACTATTTACTAAATAGTTGTCCGTCTTATTTATATATAATTGTTTATTTTACTTTTTTATAGGGCATCCGTTTTTTATCTTTATTATATAATTATAATTATATAACTTATTTATAGTTTTTTTATCCTAAGAAGAGTTATCCTAGGTTCGTTCTTTTTATATATATAGTATAATAGCCGCTATAAGTTTTATAGGGCAGCCCCTAGCCTTATTATATTTGTTAGGTCGTAATATTAAGCGAGTATAAAGGAATAACTTTTAAGTTTAAAAAAAGGATTTAATATAAAAGAAATTATAAGTAACCTTATTTATATAGTATAGTAAAATAGTAAATAAAAATAACCCTTTAGGCTTAGAGGACCTAACTTTGAAAAAGTCCTAACTAAGTTTATTTATATAATAAGACAA
>NW_027076880.1:0-598 GCF_027942845.1 Colletotrichum fioriniae | reverse complement strand
ATTAAATTTCTTTTATATTAAGGCCTTTTTTTAAACTTAAGAAGTTACTCCTTATATTTACTTAGAGTTTTTTATATAATTCTTTTTTAAAAAAATAAAGGGTATTTTTTATAATAAAGTCCGTTTTAGCCTTTTCCTCTATATTCTTATAAATTTAAGAAAGTATAATAATATATTCGAAATTATTATCTTTAAAGGTATTTAGTTAATATACTAAAATAACTTCTTCTTTAATCATAATAACTAGCGTTTTAATAAGTAATAGAGTAGTACTGTATTTTATTTATTTATTATTTTTAGGTTTTTTTTAAATACTAACTAGTTTATTCTTTACTATTTTAATAAACGAGATAATTATTATTATAATAAGTTATTTAAAAGAGTTATTTATAAGAGACTTTTTTATTCATAACGTTAACTCGTTTTTTTAAAATAGGCTAGTATTAAATATACTTAGGTTATTAGTAATCTTTAGCTATATATCCTAGCTTATTATAGTTATAATATTTAAAGTCTTTTTTTTAGCGGGGTTATTTTTTTTTAATAATACTAAAATTTATAAGTCTATTATAATAACTAGTAATAATTATTAAAAGTT
>NW_027076879.1:0-898 GCF_027942845.1 Colletotrichum fioriniae | reverse complement strand
AAACCAATGCCCTTCGGGGCTCACTGGCGATTCATAATAACCTCTCGAATCGCATGGCCTTGCGCCGGCGATGGTTCATTCAAATTTCTTCCCTATCAACTTTCGATGCTAGAGTAGTGTTCTAGCATGGTTACAACGGGTAACGGAGGGTTAGGGCTCGACCCCGGAGAAGGAGCCTGAGAAACGGCTACTACATCCAAGGAAGGCAGCAGGCGCGCAAATTACCCAATCCCGACACGGGGAGGTAGTGACGATAAATACTGATACAGGGCTCTTTTGGGTCTTGTAATTGGAATGAGTACAATTTAAATCCCTTAACGAGGAACAATTGGAGGGCAAGTCTGGTGCCAGCAGCCGCGGTAATTCCAGCTCCAATAGCGTATATTAAAGTTGTTGTGGTTAAAAAGCTCGTAGTAGAACCTTGGGCCTGGCTGGCCGGTCCGCCTCACCGCGTGCACTGGTCCGGCCGGGCCTTTCCCTCTGTGGAACCGCATGCCCTTCACTGGGTGTGCCGGGGAAACAGGACTTTTACTTTGAAAAAAATTAGAGTGCTCCAGGCAGGCCTTTGCTCGAATACATTAGCATGGAATAATAGAATAGGACGTGTGGTTCTATTTTGTTGGTTTCTAGGACCGCCGTAATGATTAATAGGGACAGTCAGGGGGCATCAGTATTCAATTGTCAGAGGTGAAATTCTTGGATTTATTGAAGACTAACTACTGCGAAAGCATTTGCCAAGGATGTTTTCATTTATCAGGAACGAAAGTTAGGGGATCGAAGACGATCAGATACCGTCGTAGTCTTAACCATAAACTATGCCGACTAGGGATCGGACGATGTTATTTTTTTGACTCGTTCGGCACCTTACGAGAAATCAAAGTGCTTGGGCTCCAGGGGG
>NW_027076878.1:0-1389 GCF_027942845.1 Colletotrichum fioriniae | reverse complement strand
AGTAATTATTAAAGGTTAATATTTCTTTTTAGTATTAAGTTTAGGTTAGTTATTTTATACGTTCTAACTTTTATGCTTAAGGTATTATTTATAAAGTCAGTTATTGATTTTAACTATTATATTTATATACTTATAGAGTTTATTAAGTCGTTTTTTATATAAGAGTTCGTCCTTAACTTCTTTTTTTAAGTTATAATAGAATAATACTATAAATACTTCGTTACCCTAATTAAATTTAAAAGTAATTTATTAAAACTCTGAAACGTACTTATTAATAAACCTTTTTTATTTAAAGTTTACGAGTTTTTATTTAGTAATTCGTTTTTTATTAAGATTTCTAAAGGTTTTTTTAATTCTCTTTTTAAATTTAGTATAATTTATAAAGATCTTTTTAATATTTTCGTTTTATATATAGTAATTATTTTTAAAGTGGTCTTTTATTAAGGGCTCGAACTAAGTAAGGGTATTCTTTTTTAAAAAAAGAAGTTATATAATAAACCTTATTTATTTTAATAATAAAAGAGGTTCTATAATAGTATAAGTAGGCCCTAGTTTGAGTAAGGAATTTTTAAAGCGTATCTAGGGACCTATTATAAAGTTCTAATTCGGGGTACTTAGCTCTAAGTACTAAAAAAAGTCGGGGTGCTATAAGCTAAGTATAAAATTACTCGTTCTTATTTTTAAGTTTAAGTATTATATTATATAATTATTAAATAATAGGCGTAGTTACTTTAGTAAACTATCCAGTATTATTATTATTAATAACCGATATATTTATACTATTTAGTTAGTCTTCGTAAAATAAACTTATTAAATAAGAATAATTAAAGTATTATAATTAGCTAATTATAATAAGTATATTAATAAAAATTAAGGTTACGAATACTAAATAAATAGTATTATAATTATAAATAGCTTCCCTAAAGCTATATTTATAAATCGTAAAATAGGTAAGGCTTTAGTAATTAATCGTAGTCTTATTAAAAAGGGTTCTTAATAAAAATAGCTAAAAATAATCATAAGATCTAATACTAAGTTAATTACTAAGGAAGCTATAGAAGGTCTATTTTTAAGCCTAGCTCGAGTTTATATTATATATAAGTCTTATTTATAAATATATCCTTTATAATATTACTATTTACAATTACCTAACCGTTTACTAAACAGTTATCCGTCCTATTTATACACGATTATTTATCCTACTTTTTTATAGGCATCCGTTTTTTATTTTATTATACAATTATAATTATATAACTTATTTATAGTTCTTCCGTCCCGAGAGGAGTTATCCTAAGTTCGTTCCTTTATATATATAGTATAATAGCCGCCATAGGTCCTATAGGGCAGCCCCTAGCCTTATTATATTTATTAGGTCGTAATAAAATATTA
>NW_027076877.1:0-1600 GCF_027942845.1 Colletotrichum fioriniae | reverse complement strand
ATTACAGCGAGTCGCCCATTATAGCGGGTCGCCCTACTATACCTTAAAAAGTCGATTTTTAACTATTTATTAAAAGTTTAAATATAAGTTTAAAATATATATAATTTTCTAATTATATTTTCGATAAAAGTTATAATATAAAATTAAATATTTTAAAAATTATATATAGCTTAATTATATATATAAGTCTTTAAAAGTAGGTCCAAGATAAAAAAAGATTCCTTTTTAAAGGTTTAAAGAAAAGCTATATATATAGATTATAATTTTTTAAATACTTTAATATTATTATATAAGTTTCATTAACATTTTATTTAAAAACGTTTTATATATTTTAAACTTTATATTCGATTTTTAATAAATAGTTAAAAATCGATTTTAAAGTACGATAAGGAAGTGGGCGACTTGCATATAATGGGCGACTTGCTATGTATATACGTTAGCCAGGTTAACTTATGAGTGCCAAGTTGTTGACAGTTAGTAAAGAGTGCGTCGCTGACTATAATACGCCGTCGTTTCGCTATACAAGTATGTTATAATAACTTTCTTTGTATATATAATACAAGTTCTTTTTAAATAAAACATTATATTATCTTTTATATCTGGTTATTAAAAAAGACTTAAACATATTTATATAAAAAATAACCTTTATTTATAATATCCTAAAATAATATTTTATAATTAACGTACTAGTTTATTATTTTAATATAAAACTTATATAAATTTAAAAAAATTATTATTTTAAAAAAACCCGTAATTCTAAAATAAGTTATTAACTTAATTAATTAAAGATTTTCATTCTAACTTAATAATATACGAGATATAGCTAATTACTTTTTTAATAAATATAACATAATATATATTAAACTATAATAAATAAAGAACTTTATATAATATTAATTATAACTAAAAATACGTTTTTAATATAAAATCGATTATTAAAGGGATATTAACTAAGGATTTTATAATTATTTAAGCTTAGTTTCCCCTCATATAAAATATAATTATAAAATATAAAATATATAATAATAATATTTATAATTTTAATAAAACGGGCTTTTTAATAAGAATACTTTTATATATAAAAGTTATTATAATTTTTAATTATTATAAAAGGCCTTATATAAAATAGCTTAGTAATTATAAATAAGTTTTTATTATTTAAGGTATATATATAGATAGCTAGGTACTATTTTTATATAACGTACTTATATAACGAGCGGGCTATTATGCAGAGCGGGCTATTATAGCGAGCGGACTACTTTTTTATTATACTTTAGAAGTCGATTTTTAACTATTTATTAAAAATCGAATATAAATTTAAAATATATAAAACGTTTTAAATAAAATGTTAATGAACTTATATAATAATATTAAGTATTTAAAAAATTATAATTTATATATATAGCTTCTAAACCTTTAAAAAAGGAATCTTTTTTTATCTTGGACCCATTTTAAACTTATATATATAATTAAGCTATATATAATTTTTAAAATATTTAATTTTATATTATAACTTTTATCAAAATATAATTAGAAAATTATATATATTTTAAACTTATATTTAACTTTTTTAATAAATAGTTAAAAATCGACTTTTAAG
>NW_027076876.1:0-1609 GCF_027942845.1 Colletotrichum fioriniae | reverse complement strand
ACTATAACTAGCTAGCTATAATAAAATAATATTTTTTTATATTTTTATTAAATTATTTATTCTAAGCTCTTTTATTTTTTTTAAGTAGTTTATTTAAAGCTTAGCTAAAAAAAATAAAAATAGCCCTTATGAATATTAACTTTAATAACAAAGTTATTTTTAAAAAAAACTTATAAATAACTTTAGAAAAAGTTAAAAGAAATATAAATATTATTAAGGTATAAATTCTATATAATAAAATTATAAACAAATTTTAAAACCTTAAAATTATATTTTAATAATTTAGGAATAGCTCTTAATATATTTAAGCTTTAAAAAACGAAGTTATTTAACTTAGGAAATAAAAAATAAGTATTAATATTTAAGCTTTTTAAAAAGAAATTAATATTTTCTAAGCCGTTATTAATATTATTAATACCCCTCTTTTAAAAATAATAATAAAAACTTAAGTTTAATATATTTATTATTTATAATAATACCCCTGGGTATTCTTAAAAGATTTTTTAATTTAAATTAAGTATTATTAAAATATTTATTATAAAGACATTATTAATAAAATTAAGAAAGTTATATATATTATTAACTTTTTAGGGACGAGCCCTTAAATAATTTAAACTAATTTTAAAAAAATATTTTAATAAAGAGACTCTTAATAAGTACTTTATTAAAATATATAATATTTATTATAGTTTTAATAAATTTATAAAAGTTTTTAAGTTTTTATTTTAAGACCTTAATAAGAAATAATAAACTAAGCATAACTTAGTATAATTATAATAAACTAAATTAATAAAGAAATACTTTATTAAGTTTAAATATTTTTAATACTTAACTAAATTTTATTAATAATACTAAAATATAAGACGTAAATATTAATAATAACCTTAGCGCAGTTTTTAAATAAATTAAAAACTTTATAATAATTAAAATAGTAATTACTAAAGTACTATTTATAAATAATATAATAATCCTATAGACCTTAGCGTTATTAAAAAGAAAATAACTATTTAAAAAAAAGATTTTAAATATTATAATTATAATAAGCTAGGATATATAGTTAAAAATTATTAATAACCTAAGCGTATTTAATACTAACCTATTTTAAAAAAATAAGTTAATATTATAAATAAAGAAGTTCTTTATAAATAACTTTTTAAATAACTTATTATAATAATAACTATTTTATTTATTAAAATAGTAAAGAATAGACCGGTTAGTATTTAAAAAACTTAGGAATAATAAATAATTAAGATATAATACTACTTTATTATTTATTAAAATACTAGTTATTATAACTAAAGAAAAAGTTATTTTAATATAATAATTATATATTTTTAAAAAATAATAATTTTAAATATATTATTATATTTTTTTAAAAATTTATAAGAATATAAAAGAAAAAGCTAAAACGGACTTTATTATAAAAATATCTTTTATTTTTTTAAAAAAAAGATTATATAAAGACTTTAAATAAGTATAAAAAAATAATTTTTTAAGTTTAAAAAAAAGGACCTGATATAAAAAAGATTATAAATAACCTCGTTTATATAATATAATAAAATAATAATTAAAAATAGTTTTTAAATTTAAAAACTTAATTTAAAAGAAA